>NC_068556.1:15947500-15950000 GCF_022201045.2 Citrus sinensis
TCCGCAAGTTTCCCCGCCTTGGCACAAACAGCCGATCTCCCTTGGTAAGGAGGATGCCTTCCTCTTGCCAAAATCGCCTTGTCTTTCCCTCGAGCACCTTCTCCAGCAAATCCTTTGCTAGCAGATCTTGTTGGAGACCTTTCTTGATGCGTGAGACAAGGTCGGACTTCGGTTGGCTCATGCTAAGTGTTGCCAATTCCGCCTTGCAGCTTAGAGCGTCCGCAACGACATTGGCTTTCCCTGGTTTGTATTCGAGGCGATAGTCGAATTCCGCTAGAAAATCTTGCCACCGTGCTTGCTTCGGACTCAACTTCTTTTGAGTTTGAAAGTAGCTTGTCGCCACGTTGTCCGTCATGATTGTGAAGTGCGAGCCAAGCAAGTAATGTCGCCACACTCTTAGACAATGGATGATGGCTGTCATCTCCTTTTCTTGCACCGTGTAGCGGCGTTCTGTATCATTTAGCTTTCGACTCTCGAACGCTAGAGGGTGGCCTTCTTGCATGAGGATTCCTCCTATGGCGAAATCCGAGACATCCGTTTGCACATCGAAGGGCTTTGTGTGGTCCGGAAGGGCGAGGACTGGTTCCTCCGAAATTGCCTTCTTCAACTCCTCGAATGCGCGTTGGCACTCTTCGGACCAATGCCACGTTCTATTTTTCTTGAGCATATCCGTCAAGGATGCCGCCTTAGCTGAATAGCCCTTGATGAAGCAACGGTAGTAATTCACTAACCCAAGGAATGAGTGAAGCTCGGGCACTTTCGAGGGAGGCTCCCAATCGAGGATGACCTTTACTTTGTCATTCTCCATCATGATCTTCCCGCCCGCAATCTTGTGGCCAAGGGACTCCACCTCTTGTTGGGCAAACGAGCACTTCTCTAGTTTGAGGAAGAGCTCATTGTCTCTAAGTACTTGGAGGACTTGTCGCAAGTGCTGGGCATGATCCTCAAGCGTGGTGCTATACACCACTATGTCATCCAAGTACACGACCATGAAGCGGTCGAGGAATGGTTGGAGTACCTTGTTCATGAGTGTGTAAAATGTGGCAGGTGAATTAGTAAGGCCAAAAGGCATTACAAGGAATTCGAAAGACCCGTACCTTGTTGTGCATGCTGTCTTCGGTTCGTCTCCCTTGGCGATGCGCACTTGGTAGTACCCGGAGCGCAAGTCAAGTTTGGTGAAGTACCGCGCTTTGCCAAGCTGGTCGAACAAGTCCGCGATCAAGGGAATCGGATACTTGTTCTTGATGGTGATCTTGTTGAGCGCTCTATAGTCAATGCACATCCGTAGCGATCCATCCTTTTTCTTTTGGAAGAGGACCGGTGCACCGAATGGGGCCTTTGAGGGGCGAATGTAGCTTGCGTCCAGCAAGTCTTTGAGTTGTCTCCGCAACTCCTCTAATTCGAGTAGCGCCATGTGGTAGGGCGCCAAGGCTGGTGGCTTCGCGCCTTGTTCCAGCTCGATCGCATGGTCTACCCCTCATCGAGGTGGGAGCTTCTTCGGAAGTTCTGGAGGCATCACATCCTTGTACTCATTGAGGATGGCTTGAACTCGCGGAGGGACTTGGCTTGGCAAAGTTCCGCTATTTCCTTCCTCGTTTAGTTCCCGAATGGAGACCAAGAAGCTCGAATCCTTCTTGAAAGCCCTTTTGAATTGCATGGCAGAGAGTGTCTTCTCCTCGGACTTGCCTCGCTCCGTGGGTACCATGCATGCTTTGCTCCTGTCGAGGATGCTTAGGGAGTTTGTAGCAGGCAGCGGGAAGGCATGGACTTGGTCGAAGAATTCCATTCCGAGGACCATCTTAAAGTCATCCATGGGCACAATGGAAAAGTCAAGCTTTCCGCTCCACGTACCGAGTGTGATGTGCACGCCTTGTACGATCCCCGCAATTGGCTTGGCGGGTGAGTTTACTGCTTTCATTGTGCCTCCTTCCTTGGTGGCCTTGAGGCCTAAGCGCTTGGCCTCATCTACGGACACAAAGTTGTGCGTCGCTCCCGTGTCTAGCAGCGCGTGAACGGACTGACCGTTTACCTTTGCGCTTACATACATGAGCCCTTTCTTGACGAGTACGGGCTGTTGGCGATTGAGTGTGCCAAGGCGTTGGAGAGAATCCATGCTGAGTTGGGGTTCCTCCGCGGACATTGTGGAGTTGCTCTTGAGTTGGGCAGCAAGAGCGTTGAGTGACCTTTTCTCTGGACAGTCACGTACCCAATGAGGACCATTGCACATGAAGCATGGGCTTCGCGGTTTTGGCGCCTCCTTCTTGCCCTCCGATTTTCCTTGCCCGCTCTTGTTGCTAGGCGGCTTTTTCTGCCCCCAATCTTTGCGGTTGTTGCCCTTGTCCTTGCGACTCTCTCCCCCACCTTTGCCTTGGTTGGCCTTTTTGTCTTTGGCTTGGGTAGAGTATTCGGTGAGCGACTCCGCAACGGCGATGGCGTCGTCAAGTGTCTGAACGCCACGCCTATCAAGCTCGATCTTGGCCCAATCCTTGAGGCCATCTTG
>NC_068556.1:15960000-15972500 GCF_022201045.2 Citrus sinensis
AGATTAGGTAATAATGACCTTCGACCATGCATGCAAAACAAATAAAATAAAAATAAAAATGGGAACAAAACAAATAAAAATAAAGAAGAGGGGGAAATTACGATACTAACCTTATTACGCTGTTACAACCTTACTATAAAAATACACTAAAAAAATACTTGAAATAAATTAACTAAAAATTAAATTAATAAGATAAACAAAAATTACAAAGAACAATAAATTGAAAATTAAATTACAGAATTTTAAAGAAGAGAAAAAAAGAAAAGAAATACTAACCTTTAAATGTAGATTCACTTTTTTTTTTAAAGAAAAAAAAACAAGAGAACAATTAAATGGAAAATATTCACAAAAATTAATTCTATGAATTAAAATTACTTACCTCCCCGGCAACGGCGCCAAAAACTTGTTGTGCAAATTTTAATGTACTCGCAAGCGCACGAATCTATTGTTGTATAGATCAATTGTGACGAGTGTCGATCCCACGAGGAGGTGAATTTTAATTGTGTGTAGAATTAATTTTGTAAATGGGTGATTGGATTTGTGGTGGAAATGATTTGGAATATGCTAAAACTTAAATTAAAATGGCAAGAATAAATTCTAAAATTGGAATTGAAATAGCGAGAATAAATTGAAGAGAATTCTATTGAAATGACGTACTTGGGTATCTGGATCTGTATCAACATGCACCATGGGCTAAATATTCCTTATTAATACCAATTAAATCATGAGGGGGGAATCCACACCTCATGAACCACACTCTAACCAATATGGTGCTAAGGGCTTATCGTGTCAAATAATAATAACCTTATACTAGAGAGCCGGTGTAACCAAGGCGGTATCTAGACAAGATTATTATTATTTGTCGACGAGAAGTCAAAACATCCACAAAAACTAGAGGGGAAGAGAAAATAAATTTACCAAATTAAGCCCATGACACATGTTGAGACTTCACCTTCAACCCAAGCTTAAAAGAAAATTAGCTACTCATAATTGAACTAAGGGCAAAATGAGAATTTATTAAAATACGTAGAAAATACAAGATGGAGAGGGAATTACAGAAAATGGAGTCCAAAAATGGATTCAGAGATATCAAATTAGGGGGGAGAGGCCCCATTTTTATAGATACATGGAGTAAATCATGGCCATTGGATTAAAAACAGTTTGAACGCTCAGAATTGCGCCACATCATCAGTCAACAGTACGCGGTTTGACCACGCGGATGAACAGTAATACGGTTTGACCCGGATGAACAGTAATGCGGATTGGTTGAAAATAATCCTGTGTGATGCATGCACCGTACGTGAGATTTTTCGTCCACTGATATGCTGCCACGTCACCATCAACAGTACATAAGAATTTTAGCCCAACAGGATCGTGACACCTCATCGGTCAATGCCACATCATCGTCCGTCTATATGAACAGTGTCGTGAACAGTAACGTATACAGTACCGTACACGTGAATAGTACCATACATGTGAACAGTGCATTTTTCATTTTATGCTCCTCCTACGGTTTTCGACCATCCTGAGTTCAAAAGTGATGTCTGTTTTGCCATCTGATCTCTCATTTATTGTGAAATGACTATGATGCCCCTAAAATACATAAAATACTTAATTAAAATAAAACAAACGAAATTAAATCAAAAGAAGGTTAAATTCATAAAAGTAAATGTGTTAGTAAGACTTGAAATGTAAAATGACGGTTTTCTCCTTTATAAATATGCATTTTCTAACACTCAACACACCCCCCAACCAGCTTATTGCTAGTCCCTAGCAAATGAAGCGAAAATAAAATTCAAATTCAAAATGATTTTTTTTTTTAAATTTAGAAACACTCGTGTTTATTCAATCAGATTAATGATAGCAATCAAATAAAAGTATAAGCATTATCTCCAGTCTAAAGCAACATCACACTCACATCAACCATCCACATGAATTAGCCCAGTAGACTTTGTTATATCTACTTTCAAGAATGACATGTCAAACCCCAAAATCTCACTGGAAGTAGTGACACTCTCACAAATAAATTAAACCCACTAAAAATAGTCACTCCAATGAATGGTAATTAAGAGAGAAAATAATAAAGAAGTGATATCACATGTTCTCACCAAGATGAAATAAATATGCCCTCAGCTTAGAAATAATACGATCTCAAGTCAAACAAAAATGCTAGTCAACCCACTTTATTTATCTTTTTTTATTATTATTATGCATCACTACATCTTTTTAGCCCATATAACTAGCTTCTACTTCAAACTATAGTTCCCTAAAATCAAGAAGGACTTTTATTAGGACGTAACATAGGCTAGGGACATGGCTAACAAAGAAGGGAAATAAGGAAAACAAAGTGTATGTTTGAGAAAAATGCAGAGAATTTTTTTTTTTTTTTTTGAAGTTGCAAGGTGGATTTCACCTATTATTTTTATTTTTATTCTTTTGAAACAACAACTTTTGTTTTTTTTTCTCTTTTTTTTTTGGGCATAACTTCACTGAACAAAATAATTATTTACATTTTTCTCAAACATAAATAGGTGATGGAACTTATAAGACATCGGGTAATACTCCAAATCGGAGTGGGTCAAGATGATAAGTTGACAAAGAAAAGGGTTTTTTTTAAAAAAAAAAAGGCTCAAAAGGGTTAACTATGGATATTTAATAAAAGGGATGGCTAGAAAGGCTCAAACGGATCAAAGATGGCATTTTCATTGTCTTTTAGGGCTCTAAATAATCATCCATATCTACTAGTTAGATGGGCCTCCCAATGTAACAACACACATTTTTTTCTTATTTTTTTTATTTTACAATTTTTTTAAGGGTTAACTCAAAAGCAATTTAGAGATCATGTGTAAAATAATAAACTGCTAAGCTGTATAAAGAGTGGGCAAAAGGGTTATTCTCCAAGAAAAATAATAGGTTCAAAAACTCACTTGGTACTTATTATGACATGTTCATTCCTTCAAGCAACTCACATTTGTCTCCGACATCAACATGTAGAGTAGTAAACATAACGTAACATCACTTAAGACCAAAGATAATACAAATACTAAAATTTGAAATTAATCATGTCATCCAATGTTAAAACAAATCACACAAATTTTTTTTTTTCAAACAACATTCTACCCCCCAACCTATTCTAAGCATGAAAGGAAAATATGCATGCAGAAATGTGAAAATAATGCATAAAAACTAATTAGAAAAGTTACACATAAAATGATAGAAAATGAAAATGGTTTTTTTTAAAAGAAGATGCGTTTCTAGAGGAACTACACTCCATATTCAGCCATCTTCGACTCAAAAGTTGGAAAATGTATATTTATAGAGGAGAAATTAAAAAGAAGAAGAAAAATGAACATCAAAACTTAATAAAGAAAAAGAAATTTTTTTTTAAAATTTTTTAATTAATTTTTTTTTTAATTTTTTTTAAACAATGAAGATGCGTTTCTAGAGTCACTACCCTCCATATTCAGCCATATTCAACACAAAAAGTTAGCAACAGTTAGTTTCTACAACAAAAAATTAGTAAAAACTTAACCAAAATTTCACAATTGTCGACTATTTCCTCCCCCCAACCAAAACGAAACATTGTCCTCAATGTTTGAAAGGAAAGAAGTAGAGTTTAGAAGACATCACCTGGGTGGTGCAACACAGAAAAAAATATTTACAAGCGGAGAATTAAATCTAATTTGTACTTCTTACTGCGGCTACTGTTACCATCATTATTTGGGCGCTCCAACACAAAGGTCCAGGGGTCTGGCTCCGGTTTATAAGCTTGTAATAGATCAAGTAGCTCATTAGCAGTGTGAGCACAAATAAAAAGTTTTTTCACATTAGAAGGAATGAAATAGTTTTTTATTGCATGGTTAAGAAATGCGATAAAGTCATCATAAAAGTTATTGACATTTAACAAACCGATGGGTTTTTGGTGGATGTGCAGATGGGCCCAAGATGCTAGCGTGATAAGTGCCTCTAGTGTTGCAAGATCTCCTGGAAGGAAAATAAAAGCATCAGAATGATTAAGCATTTCAGTTATTCTTTCTTGCATACCTGAGACGACTAACTCTTCTCCAGTTGATGAGTCAGACGAACTGCCCAATGGTTTTAGGACTCTTGGGATGATGCCTAACACTTGACTTCCTCTGATAAAAGCTGCTTCTGAGACCATTTTTTATAACCCTCGGTTACCTCCTCCATACACCAAATGTAATTTTCTTGCTGCTATGCTTCGACCAAGATCTATGGCTGCCTCAATGAACTCTTTATGTTTGCCATAAGTAAATCCAGAAAGCACACAAATGTTCTTGAATTGTCTATTTGGAGTAGCTGCCATTGGGATACTTCTCAAAAAATAATTTGTGAGTGCTTGACAAAAAAAAAATCACATTTAAGAGTCTTGGTGACAGTGGGTCACAGTTGTGTATGAGGTAACATGTCAGTGTCAAATAACGCATAAAGCACGTGGCTCGCGAGTCAAAAAGGAAATAGTAAAAAGGAAAAAGCAAACAGTAATAAAATTATTAAAGACAATAATACACACAATAAAACAATAGTGAAATAAAAAAAATAATAAAGTGAAAGGATATTTACAGGTAGTTGCCTCAATGAACTCTTTATGTTTGCCATAAGTAAATCCAGAAAGCACACAAATATTCTTGAATTGTCTATTTGGAGTAGCTGCCATTGGGATACTTCTCAAAAAATAATTTGTGAGTGCTTGACAAAAAAAAAATCACATTTAAGAGTCTTGGTGACAGTGGGTCACAGTTGTGTATGAGGTAACATGTTAGTGTCAAATAACGCATAAAGCACGTGGCTCGCGAGTCAAAAAGGAAATAGTAAAAAGGAAAAAGCAAACAGTAATAAAATTATTAAAGACAATAATACACACAATAAAACAATAGTGAAATAAAAAAAACAATAAAGTGAAAAGATATTTACAGGTAGTTGCGACTGTGGCTCACATCTTCCTCTAGTTTTACGTCCAGAAACGGCTTGAACGCCCTCTATGGGCCGAGGATAGGCTTCCTATCCAGTTTTCTTATAAACTGGCAAACAGGGTCGTTTATAGTCAGATTCCCGAGACTATATCGTGCATGCTCTTTCTGGAATAATGGTCATAACTGGAGAATCGCTCCTTGCACATATCCACTGGGATGCGTTTCAAGAGACAGAAGGATATCATCCAATGACTCCTTATTCAAGCCATCCCTAATGAATTGAATCTTATCTTCCCTATTATCAGACACCATTCCTAAAGAACATAGGTTTTTATTGCAACTCATTCTTGCACACTTATGACAAGCAACAGAAATTCTTCGAGCTCGTCGTTTTCTTGCATAATTTCCTTTACCACAACCAGGCATGTATGCAATAAATTTTGGAGGTAACTCACCTGTCGATCGTACTTTAGCCTCAATTAACCAACGGATGTCAGCAGGTATGTTATTCCTCATGAGTAATCGCATACGTTCGGACCGAGCTTTATAGATCGTAAGGAGGGCATTCTGAGGAAATGAAGGGAATCGCTTGTGAAGCTTCGCTAGAATCTCGTTTATGTCCATACCTTCGCCTCAGAATATCAGTTATTATGGGAAACTGAAGTAACCGACTTGATTGTCACGGAGTACCGTTATCCGCCACTTCACCAGGGTAACAAAGTAAAGCACACAAACAGAAAAACAAATTAAAACACACAAAGAAAATTAAAATCGTCCTCTTATTGAATTTACCTCAAGCTCCAACTGGATGTCGTAAACACTTCTCTCAATGTCTCTGAGTTGGCGTTCTAAACCCTCAACATAGGCTACTAACTCTGGTGGTTGTAGAGCCCAAATGCGATGTGTTTTACAAAATTGAATCAGCCTTTTGAGATGAGTTTTGACACGTTGAAGTGGTTTAAGAATATTCAGGAGAAATGGTCTAAGTAAGGTACTCATGATTAAAAATGATAAAAGAAAACTTAATAGTTAAATAAACACACTAACGCAAAAATAATTTCAATTAGCAGAAGAATAATATAAAGAAAGAAAAAAAATCAGATCAACGAAAAGAAAAAAAAAATCAATTCAAATCTGGTGGGTCACTCAAATTTATTTCGGTGTCTTCTCCATGTAGTTGGTACTCTAGATATGGCTTTAATCTTTGACCATTAACTTTAAATGTGACACCGTTCTTTGGGTCCTTAATTTCAATTGTCCCATGTGGAAAAACAGTATGAACAATAAAGAGACCAGACCATCGAGAGCGTAACTTACCTGGGAATAGGTGCAAGCGAGAATTGAATAAAAGCACTTTCTGACCTGAAGTGAACGATTTTCTCATAATTTGCTTGTCATGGAAGACTTTCATCCGTTGCTTGTAAATCTTGGCATTTTCGTATGCGTCATTGCGAATTTCTTCAAGTTCTCCCAGCTGTAATCTTCTTTCTGAGCTGGCTTGCTGCATGTCAAAGTTGAATTTCTTGATAGCCCAATATGCACGATGCTCGAGTTCCACAGGTAGGTGGCAAGCTTTTCCATACACTAGCATGTAGGGTGCATCCCAATCGGGGTCTTGAAGGCCGTTCTATATGCCCATAATGCATCATCAAGTCTTAATGACCAATCTTTTCTGTCCGGCCTCACCGTCTTTTCTAATATGTGCTTTATTTCTCGATTGAAGATCTCAACTTGGCCACTGGTTTGCGGATGATACGGGGTCGCCACTTTGTGTGTGATTGAATATTTTGTCAAAAGAGTTTTGAATGCTTTGTTACAAAAGTGGGCACCACCATCACTGATTATCGCTCGAGGGAATCCAAAGCGTGAAACAATGTTGCTTTTCAAAAATCCTATCACCACCTTGTGATCATTGGTTCTACATGGAATTGCTTCTACCCATTTTGATACGTAGTCAACAGCAACCAATATGTATTGATGGCCAAAAGAATGGGGAAAGGGTCCCATGAAGTCGATACCCCATACATAAAAAATCTCAACCACTAAAATTGGATTTAGTGGCATCATGTTCCTTCGTGTAATGCTCCCCATTCGTTGACACCTATCACATGAAGAACAGAAAGTGTAAGCGTCTCGAAATATAGTTGGCCAATAGAAACCACATTGTAAAACTTTAGTTGCTGTTTTCTTAGCACTGAAATGGCCTCCACAAGCTTGTTCATGGCAGAATGAAAGAATATTCTGAATTTCATTTTCTGGGACACATCGTCTAACAATTTGGTCTGCACAATACTTGAACAAATACGGGTCATCCTAAAAGAAATTCTTTATCTCTGCAAAGAATTTAGCCTTATCTTGCTTGGTCCAATGCTCTGGAAGTTTACCTGTAACAAGATAATTAACTATATCAGCATACCAAGGTAATACTTCCACACTCATTAATTGTTCATCTAGAAATGACTCATTCAATATTAATGGCTCTGTAATTGTGTCAAAATGGAGACGAGAGAGATGATCTGCCACAATATTTTCTGTCCCTTTCTTATCGTTGATTCCAAGTCAAATTCCTGCAAAAGTAACACCCAACGAATTAGTCTAGCTTTTGCATCTTTCTTTGTGAGAAGATATTTAAGAGCGGCATGATCTGTGAACATGATTATTTTACAACCAATGAGATAAGATCGAAATTTCTCTAATGCAAACACTAGTGCTAGCATTTCTTTTTCAGTAGTTGAATAGTTCAACTATGCATCATTCAATGTCATACTAGCATAGTAAATAACGTGGGGAATTCGATCAACTCTTTGTCCTAATACTGCTCCTACTGCATAATCAGATGCATCACACATAAGCTCAAATGGTAAGCTCCAATTTAGAGGCTGAATGATGGGTGATGATGTCAACAACTGCTTTAACTTTTCAAATGCCACAAGACATGAATCATCAAAGACAAAAGGTACATTCTTAGCAAGTAAATTGCATAAGGGTCTAGAAACTTTGCTAAAATCTTTAATGAAACGTCTATAGAAACCAGCATGCCCAAAGAAAGATCTTACTTCTCTGACTGTTTTGGGTGGAGGAAGATTAGAAATGAGATCCACCTTGGCTTTGTCAACCTCAATACCTTTGCTCGAAATGATGTGACCGAGAACAATACCTTATTTTACCATAAAATGACATTTCTCCCAATTTAAGACCAAGTTCTTCTCGATACATCTCTGCAGAACTAGTGTTAGATGATGTAAACATTGATCAAACGAGTCACCAAAGACAGAAAAATCATCCATAAAGACTTCAAGGAATCGTTCAACCATATCAGAAAAAATGCTCAACATGCATCGTTGAAATGTAGCAGGTGCATTACATAATCCAAATGGCATTCTCCTATATGCAAATGTGCCAAAAGGGCAAGTGAAAGTAGTTTTCTCTTGATCTTTTGGTGCTATGGGAATCTGATTATATCCTGAGTAGCCATCTAGAAAGCAATAAAATTCATGGCCTGCCAATCTATCAAGCATTTAATCGATAAATGGTAAAGGAAAATGGTCTTTACGTGTGACAGAATTCAACTTTCTATAATCAATGCATACACACCATCCTGTAGTCACTCTAGTGGGTATCAATTCATTATCAGCATTCGTAACTACTACTGACTCCTGACTTTTTGGGGACAACTTGTACAGGACTGACCCATGAACTATCAGAAATTGGGTAAATGATACCTGCGTCTAATAGCTTAAGGACTTCTGTTCTAACAACTTCTTTCATATTAGGATTTAACCGACGTTGCATTTCCCTAATAGATTTAGCATTTTCATCAAGGTGAATGTAATGCATGCAGTCTACTGGGTTTATACCTTTTATGTCCGCTATGGTCCATCCTAATGCTCCTTTGTGCTCTTTTAAAACATCCAACAACTTACCTTTTTATTTATCATTTAGGGATGATGAGATGATTACCGGTAGAGTACTTTCTTCTCCCAAAAATGCATATTCCAAAGTGTTGGGCAATGGTTTGAGCTCGAGTTTTGGTGGTGATTCTGATGATGGGATGAGTTTCTTCTCTGATGGTGCTAGTTGTTCAACTCTTGACTTCCATTTATTAGTGTCCATGGATGGTGCTAAGTCAAGCAGGGCGTTGACCTCATCGACTGATCTGTCAATATCAAAATCCAAACCAAAGTCAGTTAAACATATTTGTAAAGAATCATCACTAAGGTTTGAAATAAAAGTATCATCAACTAATGCTTCAATTAAATCCACATCAACAATTCCATCATCTGCATTATGAGGTTGTTTGGCAATGTTGAAGATGTTCAGCTCCATAGTCATGCTGCCGAAGGAAAACTGCATATTTCTGGTCCGCATTGAATGTGAGCATCCGCAGTTGCCAAGAAAGGTCGGCCTAGAATAATGGGGATGTGCTTCCTCAAATCCTGTATTGGTTGAGTGTCAATTACAATGAAATCAACAAGAAAATAAAACTTGTCTACCTAGATAAGCACGTCCTTCACAATACCACGAGGTATTTTCGTGGACCGAACTGCAAGCTGTAACACCACTGGAGTTGGGTGTAATTCTCCAAGTCCAAGTTTAAAAAATACTGAGTAAGGCAAAAGATTTACACTAGCTCCTAAATCCAACAAAGCATTCTCAATTGTGTGGTTCCCTATACTACATGAGATAATGGGGGAGCCTGGGTCTTTACATTTCAGAGGAATTTTGTGTTGGAGTATAGAACTAGCGTTTTCTGTTAAAAATGCCTTCTTTTGAACATGAATATTTCTCTTTTTAGTACACAGGTCTTTAAAAAACTTGGCATAAGATGGAACTTGCTTTATAGCATCAAGCAAAGGGATGTTAACACTTACCTGTTTGAAGATTTCGAGAATCTCACCTGTGGATTTTTCCTTCTTTCCTTTAGCTAACCTTTGAGGAAATTGAGCTTTAGGAACATATTCTCGTGGGTTGGTTTCTTCTTTCTCTTCGGATGGTGAGTCCTCAACATTCACAGGTACAATTTGATTTTCTTTTGTCACCGGCATCTCCACTTTGTTGTCGACTTCCTTTCCTTTTCGCAAGGTCATTACTGCTTTGACCTCTCCATGTTGCTGTGGTGAACTGGTACTTGCTTCATGCACTCCTTTAGGATTAGGCACTGGTTGACTTGGAAACTTGCCTTTCTCAACACTCATTGTCAAGGTCTGAACTGTAGAAGCAAGTTATCCCACCATCTTCTCGAGGCTTGAAACTGATTGGGCTTGTGAGTTGAAGCCCGCTCTCAATTCATTTCGTAGTCCATCAATGGTGCGGTTCTGTTGCTCAATCGTGGAGTGAGTAACATTCCTGAAATTCTGGAATGCATCCTCCCATGGTCTAGGTTGAGAGTGGTTCTGGTTCTGATTGTGGTCTGAATGGTGGCTGAGAGGCTTGAGGAATTTGAGGAATTGGTGGAGCTGGAGCTGCTGGTCCATTCTGTTGGAATCCTTGAGACCATGAAAAATTGGGGTGGTCTCTCCATCCAGGGTTATATGTGTTGAAGTATGGGTAGTAATTCGATGGTTTTCTCATTACACCTATGGCATTGGCTTGATCTGAGTATGAGTCATAGTCATGTGGTTATGTTAATTTAGCAGTCGATAACGATGCTATTTGTCGAGCAAGACCTTCAACCATCTCCTTGACTTCTTTGATTCCTGAAGTTGACTCTCCAATGTGAACCTCATTCACTCCTTTAATTCTTCTAGTATTCCTGAGTGATCGACTCCGTTGTTGGGAATTATCCACTTGTCGCTGGAAGAATTCCCAAATCTCTAATGCACTTTTTGACATTAGCTCTCCTCCACTTGTTGCCATTAGCCATTCTTGCACATTCGGTAGTAATCCCTCCAAAAAGCATTGACATTGGTGCCATTTCTCATACCCATGATGTGGACACTTCAAGAGTAGCCCATTGAATCGCTCTCATGTTTCGAAAAATTGCTCGTCCTCTTTCTGGGTAAACTCCGAGATTTCCCTGCGACTAGCATTGGTTTTATGCACTGGGAAATATTTATTCAAAAATTTAGTTACCATTTGTTCCCATGATGAAATGCTATTGGCAGGCAATGTATTAAGCCATGAACGAGCTCTATCCTTTAAAGAAAATGGGAATAATCTGAGTTTAACATCATCGTCTGAAAAATTTTCATATTTAAAAGTTTGACAAATGGCATGAAAATCATTCAGATGATTATATGGGTCCTCATTTTCTAGGCCATAAAATGTGGGGAGACAATTTAGCACACTAGGTTTTAATTCAAAGCTCCTAGCAGCTACATTTGGGTATCTTATACATGATGTGCTCAAATTTGCTAAAGGACTGAAATAATCCTTAAATGGACTCTCCTGTGGTTGCAAATCCATTTTATTTTTTACTTGTTTGTCTGTGCGAAGTGTTTTCTCAAGTTCAAGGTCTATAGGTTCAAGATTAGGTAATAATGACCTTCGACCATGCATGCAAAACAAATAAAATAAAAATATTACGCTGTTACAACCTTACTATAAAAATACACTAAAAAAATACTTGAAATAAATTAACTAAAAATTAAATTAATAAGATAAACAAAAATTACAAAGAAAAATAAATTGAAAATTAAATTATAGAATTTTAAAGAAGAGAAAAAAAGAAAAGAAATTCTAACCTTTAAATGTAGATTCACTTTTTTTTTAAAGAAAAAAAAACAAGAGAACAATTAAATGGAAAATATTCACAAAAATTAATTTTATGAATTAAAATTACTTACCTCCCCGGCAACGGCGCTAAAAACTTGTTGTGCAAATTTTAATGTAATCGCAAGAGCACGAATCTATTGTTGTATAGATCAATTGTGACGAGTGTCGATCCCACGAGGAGGTGGATTTTAATTGTGTGTAGAATTAATTTTGTAAATGGGTGATTGGATTTGTGGTGGAAATGATTTGGAATATGCTAAAACTTAAATTAAAATGGCAAGAATAAATTCTAAAATTGGAATTGAAATGGCGAGAATAAATTGAAGAGAATTCTATTGAAATGACGTACTTGGGTATCTGGATCCGTATCAACATGCACCATGGGCTAAATATTCCTTATTAATACCAATTAAATCATGAGGGGGGAATCCACACTTCATGAACCACAATCTAATCAATATGGTGCTAAGGGCTTATCGTGCCAAATAATAATAACCTTATACTAGAGAGCCGGTGTAACCAAGACAGTATCTAGACAAGATTATTATTATTTGTCGACGAGAAGTCAAAACATCCACAAAAACTAGAGGAGAAGAGAAAATAAATTTACCGAATTAAGCCCATGACACATGTTGAGACTTCACCTTCAACCCAAGCTTGAAAGAAAATTAGCTACTCATAATTGAACTAAGGGCAAAATGAGAATTTATTAAAATACGTAGAAAATATAAGATGGAGAGAGAATTACAGAAAATGGAGTCCAAAAATAGATTCAGAGATATCAAATTAGGGGGGAGAGCTCCCCTTTTTATAGATACATGGAGTAAATCATGGCCATCGGATTAAAAACAG